>NW_027041136.1:0-2500 GCF_037179485.1 Ochlerotatus camptorhynchus | reverse complement strand
ATATGGAACATTGATTAATTGGTTTATTAAACTATTTAAAACTATATCCAAACCACTTGAAGATAATTTTAATCCATCAGTAGTATGTATGTGCGATATTTAACTAGAGTGGTTCACTTATTTCACATAAACTTCAAAATACACGCAAATATCATCATTTTCCACTGAATATTAACATTAAATACAAATTTAATAAGATTAAGACCAAATACGTTATATTACTAGGATACGTTTTTAAATAATTCCATCGAGTTCTACATTTATTTTTAATTGGGTAATTGTCTGTAATAAATATTTTGAAAAAAGCAAAAATCGTGCCAATAGTTTGTGTTATATATTACATACAGCGCTGTGGAGTTGGAGACGGAAGGAATGTATCGAACTGAGGAGTCGGAGTTAGTGAAATTATGCCGACGACGTTTCCGACTTCTATAAGAAAGTTCCCAACAAACTAAAAGCTGAATAAAAGCTTATTCATTGCTACGTCACGTTCTTCCCTTAACTCATTCGTTAAAGGCACAGCAAATCCATACTGGTAATTTTCACGACTTTCGTATAGAGTATAGAGTATCATTGTACTTTCCACAGAATTTACGAATGCAAAAATGATAGGCTTAGGCGACATCTGTGGAAATGCTCGAGAATGCTAAGCTAACATTCTATGCATGCGTATAGTTCCAGCTAATACGTAAAAGTTTTGAGAAGTAGGGGTTTGAATCTAATTTTCTTCATACTAAGCATAACTCACACTTAACCTCTCTTTTTCGAACGGATTTGAACATAAAAATTGAGTGTTTTTACATTATTCCTGCCTTGGAAATTCACTATTTTAAACAGGTTTTTTAAACCTGTAGCGCTCTACCTTATGACACATTCTTCATTGTCCTTATTACAACCAAAAATTGAATCCGAAGTTGAAAATTTTCAAATTTGATTTAATTATTTCTCTGCTCCATATCGTGATTCAGGTCTCAGAAATTTGTAAAGCTTAAAACACAGACAAACAGATATAACGCTTGCATGTTTTTCATCGAACACGCATTAAACACTCAATTTAATGTTTTCTTAGCTGGTAGTGCCACCGCCCTTGAATTTGACGTTTATACACTACTGCCATCTGTTGAGCGTACTACCCATGAAAGTGTACTCACCAGATGGGGGTAGCGTTTTAGTGACGTTGATTTACATCGGAAAATACTCAATGCGTTATGTAAGCCTGTGCTTGAAATATATTTTGAATAGCAAAAAATAAGTAGAACTTCCTATATTAAATTTAAAGGTAACCAATATGAATAAATAAATTGTCAATGAAACCATCAATTTTGCTCTATTGATTGAATTGATAAAGCTTATAGTAACTGCTCTTTTTTGCAATGTTATTTAAATTTATACAACTTTTAAATGGTTGTTTTTTAATTATTATGGAACACTTCAAGAATTTAAACATTTTAAGTATATTTATCAGTTTTCACTCGACTGTCGACAGAAGCAGACCACTCTCAATGTGTGTCACGCGATCGTCTGTTTACTCGGCAGCAACCATTGTGTGGTCCTCCTCATTGTTCTTCATCAGCAGTTCTTTCAGTCGATACGTCGTCGACTTTGGAAAGCAAACCGTTTAGTGATGAGTGTGTGTGTGCTGACCACGTTTTTGCGTCCATTGCTGCAATGGAAGCGCTCTGACCCACGTCGGCGAATCTGCCATACAATGAAACCACTGAAAGCGGCTCCCGTTCTGGTGGAGGAGGGTTATTGGATAGCGGAAGATAATTTTTTTTAATGTGTTGTACCTTTGGACTATAGTTTTAAGATGCATTGTATAGTGAACAAGAATCCTCGGCTCTGTAAAGTTAATTCGATTGAGCCTTATCAAATAAATTTATAAACAAAGAAAAGTATTTTTATGATAAGTTTGATACTTGAATACAACTTTAGGGTTTTAAATTGGATGCTTTTCATAGTACTAATAGAATTCTTACAAATTTATGTTATTTGGGGTGGTGAAACATTGGATTCTCACACCAGTGGCTATGGGTTCAATCCTAGCCAAGTCCCCGGCAAGGTGACAGATAACCTTAGTTTCACGTACCCACTTGCAAATAGTAGATGTCGCCACTGAACATAAACAAAGGGATTGTCCTTCACCGCCGCTATGGCATTTCTCTATGGGAATCCAACTTTTTGTTTCTCCATGTGTGGATGTCAAACAACAGGCAAGAATGCTATATGATAAGAGCGAATTTATTATTTTCGTGGTGACAGCACGTCCCCCCCCCCGAGGTGGCGGTGACTGCGGCGTGCATCGACGTATCACTATGGTGGCTGTCAAAAGGTCACATTTTTAAACTTGAAATTAAACCAATATATATAATGCACCCCCTGGGCAGAACGCACCAGCTGACTTTCATTTGTGTTTTTCATGGATGTTACGTAACTGTTTTGTTGTCTTATCAAGCAGTACTTCTAGCAACCGGTGGAAACTAACAATTTAAAATTGGCT